>NC_140595.1:610680275-610692590 GCF_964204655.1 Triturus cristatus | reverse complement strand
AGCTAGGTATGACAGGGCACATTATGATGAGCTTGAGTCCATAAATCAGCACCTCCCTGACAGGTATAAAAACAGGGCCAATGAGCTCATACAGGAGGGTAAAACCATCACTAACACCTCCATCCGTTGTGCTCTAGATGTAGCAGATACCGCCTCAAAGGCAATAAACACCAGTGTCCTTTTGCGCAGGCATGTCTGGTTACTCATATCATGTTTTAAACCCGAAGTCCAAAGTTCTATACTCAATCAGCCTTTTGATGAGCAACACCTATTTGGCCCCAATGTGGACGTATCACTTGAGAAAATGAAAAAGGATACAGACACGGCCAAATCTATGGGAGCCTTGCAGTTGCAAGCTCCCAGACGGTCCTTTCATCGCTCATCCTTCAGAAGCACCCATAGAGGCTACTCCTCTGATAGCCCCTCCAGCTCTTACAAGGTTCCCACCCAATCCACCTTTACCAGAGGATACCAAAGGGGTGGTTACAGGGGGAACAACAGCAAAGGCAGAGACAAAAACAACAACTCCCGCTCTGCCTCCACCCCCGCCCCCACCCCATGACTTCCCTTCACTTCCCTCAGACCATTCCGCTCCAGTCGGGGGAAGACTCCACCAATTCCTCCCTGCCTGGGCAAACGTCATTTCAGACAGGTGGGTGCACCAAATAATTCAATCAGGCTACTGTCTCGAACTAACATCTACCCCCCCCCCCCCAAAACCATACCACCCAAACACCGGCCAATGTCGCAAGAACATCTGTTACTGCTAAAGCAGGAGGTAATCTCCCTCCTACAAAACAGTGCAATAGAACCAGTTCCCCTGCACCAACAAAACAAGGGAGTTTGCTCCCTCTATTTTCTCATACCAAAGAAGGATGGATCTCTAAGGCCTATTTTAGACCTCAGACCCCTAAACCTATACATACACTCAGACCACTTCCACATGGTCACACTTCAGCAGCTCCTCCCTCTGCTTTCCCAGGGCGACTTCCTTGCTACTCTAGACCTCAAGAACGCCTATTCCACATTCCCATTCAGAGCGCTCACAGAAAATATCTCAGATTCGTAGTGGACGATCAGCACTATCAATTCAAAGTACTCCCATTCGGAGTCACCACAGCACCAAGAGTGTTTACCAAGTGCCTAGCGGTGGTGGCAGCACACCTAAGAAGACAATACATCCATGTCTTCCCATATCTAGACGACTGGCTCATAAAAGCCAGCTCATAAAAGTACAACACACGCACGCCACTATTCAACAACTTCACGACCTGGGGTTCACAATAAACCATGCCAAGTCCCAGCAGCAACCGTCCCACACACAACAATAGCGCGGTTCCACAATAGACACCTCAAGGGCGCTAGCCTATCCCAGTCGTGCCAGGATAGCCAGCATACACGCTCTTCTCACCAGATTCCAACCTCAACACTCTCTTCCAGCTCGAGTGTTCATGCAACCCATAGGGATGATGGCCTCTTGCATATTCATAGTGCCTCATGCAAGACTCCAGATGCGTCCTCTCCAAGAGTGCTTAGCACGCCAATGGAACCAGGCTCAAGGTCAGCTAACAGATCTGGTGTTGGTAGACGGTCGTACCCATCGCTCTCTGCAGTGGTGGAACACCAAAAACCTTGCCAAAGGGCGACCGTTCCTCGAGCCGGTTCTTCAAATAGTCATGACAGCGGACGCATCGCTCTCCGGCTGGGGAGCTCACCTACTACATCACACCATGCAGGGCAGGTGGACACCTCAGCAAAAGTTACTCCACATCAACCACCTGGAGCTACTAGCCATATTCCTAGCCTTAAAAGCATTCCAAAAACACATTTCAGGCAAAGCTGTCTTAGTCCGCGCTGACAACATGACAGCCATGTATTATATACAAAAACAAGGCGGGACACGCTCTCTGCAGCTCTTTCAGCTCGCACAGAGCATATGGAGGTGGGCTATACCTCAGAACATTTTTCTCCTAGCCCAACATGTCCCAGGAGTCCAAAACACAATAGCCGATCTGTTGAGCCGTCAAAAACAACAAATCCACGAGTGGGAACTTCATCCACAAGTTCTTCAACCGTTTTTTCAGATGTGGGGGCAACCACAGATAGACCTCTTCGCCACCCACGAAAACGCCAAATGCCCAAACTTCGCCGCCAGGTATCCTAACCCATTGTCCAAAGGCAATGCGATATGGATGAACTGGTCAGGCAGATTTGCGTACGCTTTTCCGCCTCTCCCACTCATTCCATTAGTGGTGCGCAAACTACAGCAACACTCCTTAACGTTCATCCTAGTTGCTCCAACTTGGGCCAGACAACCATGGTACACCACATTGCTGGAACTCTCTGTAGTTCCGCACCAAAAATTACACCTCTCTCTACTCCTCCTAACCCAGAACCATGGAGCGATACAACACCCAGACCCAGCTCAGCTCAACCTAGCGATCTGGTTCCTAAAGTCCTAGAATTCGGTTACCTCAACCTCCCTCCTGACTGTATGAACGTCATCAAAGAAGCTAGACGGCCTACCACTAGAGCATGCTATGCAGCGAAGTGGAAAAGATTTGTAATATACTGCCATAACAAAAACACTGATCCCCTAGATGTGTCTATCCAACACATCATAGGCTACTTACTACACCTCCAAAGATGCAACTTAGCCTACACGTCTATCAGACTGCATCTTGCTGGCATAGCAGCATATCTACAAAATAGACAACATCTATCACTCTTCAGAGTACCTGCCATAAAAGCTTTTATGGAAGGACTCAAAAGAATAATTCCCCCCAGAGTACCACCTTCACCCGTGTGGAATTTAAACATCGTTCTCACAAGGCTAATGGGGCCGCCATTTGAACCTCTACATAAATGTGAGCTACAATTCTTAACATGGAAAACTGCTTTCCTAGTAGCTATTACTTCTCTACGAAGAGTTAGCGAACTACAAGCACTAACTATTCAGGAACCCTTTCTGCAAATGCATCATAATAAAGTTGTACTCAGAACTAATCCTAAATTCCTCCCTAAAGTCATTTCTCCCTTCCACCTCAATCAATCTGTGGAGCTGCCTGTATTCTTCTCGCAGCCACAAACAGTCGCAGAAAGAGCTCTTCACACCTTAGATGTCAAAAGAGCACTGCTGTACGACATAGAGAACACAAACTTTTCGTAAGACCAAACAACTATTCGTGTCTTTCTCACCACCACACAAGGGCAACCCCATATCAAAATCTGGGATAGCTAGGTGGATTGTCAAATGCATACAGATTTGTTACCACAAAGCAAAACGTACATTATCTGTTCCTCCTAAAGCCCACTCTACACGAAAGATAGGGGGTTCAATGGCATTTTTAGGGAACATTCCCGTAGACGATATCTGCAGAGCAGCTACATGGTCTACACAGCACACATGCACAAAACACTATTGTATCGATGTGCAAACTAAGCAACAAGCTAGTGTGGGCCAGGCTGTACTCAAAACACTATTTCAAACTACTGCAACAGATACTGGTGGTCGCCGCTAGGAGGGGATACTGCTATACAATCTATGCATAGTGTGTAATCTGCAGCTCATATGCCTCGAATGGAATATGCTACTTACCAGTATGCATCTGTTCTTGGCATGTACAGCTGCAGATCTACACACGCCCACCTGCCTCCCCGGCTACCTTTATCTGTTCCAGTATTATCTTACTTAGACACACCATACATGGGCTGTTTCTTACAAAGCTCCATCATTTCCGTGCTGGCGAAAAACAATCTGAGGATGGAGATGATGCCCATGCGCACTATGATCCAAAGGATGAGTCGCATACCTTGTGACTTCCAAAGACTTTCCAAGACAAAAACAAGTGCAAACATCTGGGGCCAACACCAGATGGCGATCTATGCATAGTGTGTAGATCTGCAGCTCTGCATGCCAAGAACAGATGCATACTGGTAAGTAGCATATTCCTTTTTAAACCAAACAGCAAAAATAGAAATTTTCGATGGCGCACTCGATGGTGTAGAGTTGGTGTCAAATGAAAAACGTGACTGGTCCACTGTACATGTCTACACCAGGCAGCGACACATCTGGGGGATAGGTATACTCAGTATCTTCATGGAGAACACCAGCCGGTGGAGTCAATAAAGGATTAGTAACTGTATGCATCTCAATGGCAATGTCAGGCCTGTTCGTATTTGCCGGAGCCAAAGCAGAATTTCTCAGCATTGCTGTACAACAGACCGCTGGAGTCATACTAAGAAGGATCGGCCACTCGTAGTTTGACATTGTCGTTGGAGATGTACCTGTTATCTTTGCGACCAGGAAGTGGAGGTAAAATGACTGTTCTTGTACCCTGCACGCCAAGCACTGGAACAGGTGCACGATAAGAGGGGCCGAGCTCCTTCTTGTTCTCCACCACCTCACGGACCAGGTCACCGACTCGAGGTAGCAAGGCAACTACCGGAATCTGAAGTGCAGCATCCAGTTGTGGAGGGCAAGTGTTCCTTTGCAAGACTGTCTCAAGCCTCTTGTAGGTTCTGTAACACAGCAGAATGATCATCCACGTCAAAAGGTGCGGCGGCCGCCGCCATGTCTAGACCATCAAGGTCCGGGACAAAAAATGTTATGCCAAAGAGCATTTCGTATGGGATCCGCCCACCCAGAGACCTTCTAGGGAGATTATTAAGTGCACGTTGTATGCTATACAAATGGGCCAACCAGTTTCTGCCAATACCTAAACCCTAGCTGTCAAGAATTGCTTTAAGTCACGGTTCATTCGCTCCACAGAATTGTCCTCAGGCCGGTATGGAGACCAAAATTTGACTTGGACCCCCAAAGACCTCATGGCTTCTTTGTATGCCTTAGAGGCGAACGCCGAACCCTGGTCTGAATGGAGGGTACCACATGCAAACATTCCCACAAAGACACGCAAATCCATGATGACAGTTCGAGCATCAGCACTCCTTTGTGGCCAAACCCATAGAAAGCGTGTGCACGAATCCACTGCAATTAAAATGAACCTATACGCAGTATCCGAGGAGAAAGGACCGCAGTGATCTAAATAAACACACCCAAGTGGTTTATTAAATATGTACAACTGTGTTTGAGGTGGACGCGCAGCAGTCGAAGGCTTAATCTGCTAGCAAATTTCACAAGTAAAGACATAATCACGAGTCTGTTTATACAATCCGCGCCACCAGTAACGTTGTTGCAAGATCGTGACAGTCGCTGAGACGCCTGCATGAGCCGAGGCCATACCTTCGTGAGCGGCTGTTATCAAAGAAAGCCTGCGGTCCGCGTTTAGAATCAATCTGTCACCAACGTCGTTAATTCTCACATAGGGAACTTTATCAGGACTTAAATGATAAGAGTATTTAGAAGGGAAACCTCTAGGGTAATTATCTCCCTTCTCGGTCGCAGCAATAGCTGCCAGGATGTCATCATCAATCTTACTTTTGGATCTTGTAACTGCTGCTACCAGATATGTCGCCACTGCTGTTTTCGCTGCTTCGTCAGCTGAACTGTTACCAACAGCGTGTACTCCTACGCGCTGGTGACCAAGAGTATGAATTACACTTACGAGAGGCAGACTTCCTTTAAGTTCTGCAACTCGAACCCAAAGCATTTTATGTTTGATTGTGCTACCTTTGAAATCACGCTATTCATTCTGAGTCCAAAAGAATAAATTGTTGTTGAAAGACTGAACTCAGTAATAAGAGTCACTTACAATAAGAGTAGTCACACGGGGATCAGCAAACTCTAGTGCAAGCACCAGAGCACGTAGCACTGCCAACTGGGTGACCAGTCCCCTAATGTCTGCGTATGCACAACATCGGACTTGAATTCACCATTCACTATTGTACCCACCACTATTTCGCAGGCTGCAGAATAAGCATGCTTAGATTCCGTTGCCGGTTGCGCCGAACTGTCAGTGTAAATGATACAATGGTAATCCTCAAGCGGGCACATGGACAGAGGAGCTGGATGAACAAATTCATACTGCAAGTACTCCTGAGTTTGCAATGAGGAATCAAAGATAAACGTGACATCCGGAGACTTCAAGGAAGTGGCCCATTGTATCCAACGTGGATGCAAAGCTTTAGAATTTGGTACACTGGCTCTCGTTACCGCCCCAAGGGCAGGATACGGTGTGACAACCAACATGCGTTTACCCAGCGACAGCGCTCTCTCTTTTAGAATCGCCATCTGTACAGCAGTCAATACTTTCTCAACCGTGGAAAAGCGAATTTCAGCCGAAGTGTACAAGTGTGACTTGTAAGCAATTGGGACTGTGTCTCCCTCATTAAATGTCAAGTATGTGAAACCAACTGCGTTTGGCACAATTCTTATAACTAGGTTTGTGCGGTTATCACGTGTCAATAAGTATTTAGATGCAAGATCAGCCTGCAATGATTGCAGTATAGCTGAATGTTCTGGAAGCCAGCAAGATTTGGTAAAAGTAGGTTGTACCAAGGCATATAGCGGCTTGATTCGCTGGGCATTATCGGGAATGTAAGTACGCCCGAAATTCAACAAACCCAGCAAAGATTGTAGTTTTTGTCAGAGTTGTCGGAGCGCTCAAACATGCGCATTTCTCCAGGAAGTGAGGTGCTAAACCCCGTCCTTCAATGTTGAGCTCATAGCCCAAAAGCAACTCTGTGTACGCTGCAATGTGTGATTTGCAAAGTTAAATTTGTAACCGAAGTTCGCAAACATGACAATGATGCGGTCAACGCGACACAGATGCGACCATAATTCGTCGTCTGTGAGATAAATGTCATCAACATACGAGTACGCATCAGGGTCAATGCTCTCCAAGAGAGAGACAACACGTGCGGCAAAGACGCCTGGGCTGTTTTTTTAGCCCATGGCTAATCTTTTATACTTTTTTTGTTTGCTGCCCGAAGTAAAGGCTGTCCATTGACTACTAATAGAGGACAGGTTATGACTATAAAAGCCATTTGAAATGTCAAGTGTGGTCTTAAACCTTTTTCTCACAAGACTATCAACTAGGGCAGAACTTTGGGTATTCTGTACTGCGCACGTCCAACAATGAGAGTTCAAATGCCGATAATCCAAAACTAGGCGGTACGACCCATCAGGTTTGGCTACAGTGAAAAGAGGATTATTCATTGGTGACACACGTTTCAATTACACCTTGATATTCCAATTGTTCAAGGATTTCTGCAACAGGAGCTCTCGCTTCCCGGCGCATGGGATATTGGGGTTGTGGCTGTGGCATTGACCGCAATGGAATCTCATGGCAAGGTGACAGTTTATCCCATCTGACCTGAGTACGGTACAACGCCGGTGCAAGCACCTGAGCCCCCTCTTCAGCAAAGTTCTGCGCCTGCTCCTTAGGCACAGTGTGTGCGAAAGAGGGGAGGATTACCTCCTCCCCTCTCGGAGCGGCCAAGACGAAAGGTGGGGGCCAGTCCGCCTCCGCTAACAAAATGTCATATGTAGAGGTCAGCTTCTCCCAAAAATCCCTTTTATTGTACGTTGTATGTCACCTTCAGTTAAAATGACTATGTCATATAGTCTGTCAGGGGGAGCCACTCTAGTGTCAGCAGTTTCTACGGTAATGAACGTGTCAGTTGCTGTCGCCTTCAGATACGGACGCAGTGCGTGCCGCACTATTGTAACCTCCGCTGCGCTGTCTAGCAGCGTTAGCGCCCATGTCAGGTTCCGAAGCTGTGTTCTCACTATCTGTTGCATACCTTGCGGTTAATGCAGCATCTTTCTTTTTCTGAAACTGAGGCCGTTGACATGGAAAGTCGTCCTGCTTACTTTTACCATCCGCTGGGCGGGGCTGCTCACGTCCTTGCAAGGCACCCAAACCTTTGCCGCGTTCCCCTTCACCGGCTAGTGAGACCAATGTTTCCTGCAAAAAACGAGGAGAACGTTGATCAGGAACCTGAAACCTATCAGGAGACCTAATTCTCGCGCAACTCATATGTGCGTTCAGTAGACACTGGTATTGGTGATGCAGGACGTGACCCTTGTTTCTGTTGCTGTTTCCCCTGTTTTTTTATTTTTCCTATTTTGTTTAGGAAAAACCGGACGGTCGTCTTTAGCAGACTTAAGTGTCTTAGTTTGCGGTTGTGCTGCTATTTTAGCAAAAGGCTTAACACCCAAACTATTGCGGCCAATGGTCTTATCGGCGTCGGCGATGAGGCGCAACTCATTCGACACTTGAAAGTTAACTGCATCTCCCTTGACGTTAGCAAGGATGAGATCAGCAACTACGTCAAACACGCCGACAAGCCTCATTCCCAACTCGACCGCCGCCTCCGGACCGTGCTCATCCTGAATACGCTTAATCACGGAGGGCAGTACAGTCATAGACGGTGTGCCGAAGCACTTCGCGTAGACTGCTACAAATACTTTACCCCAGTTGTCACAATCTGTCACCTCAGGTACTAAGTCTTTCTGCAAAACTAATCATGAGAATCCTGTGTTTCTCCACAGGAGTCGTATTGGGAAATACTGCTTCCAGTTGGTCAAATTTCTCAGCAAGCCAATAAGGCATATCGTCCTTATTCTGGGGGTGCTGGCCCATTACCGAATTAACCATGATGGGACTGATAGAGATCCCGGCCGGTCCAACTGGTTGTGTCGCAACTCCAGGTGCCCCCACCTGGAGGTTGCGTGAGACGTATTGCACTAAAGCCCTATGCACCGCTATCAAGGCGGTATGTAGCTGGGATACACAAGGGGCCTAACCAAACTGGAGTTATGGCATGGGGGAGGGCGCCATTAAACCAAACATGATGCTGCCATGCCTATATGGTGTGTAATGTGCAGGTACTGCAGTGGGAGTGTAAGAATGGAATGTTTCATCATCTGCATTCACTGCAGGAAACGTAACCTAAGAGTAGAAAAGCTCATAGGGGAATGCTGCATCGGCACTCACCACAAAGATTACCGACATACCATCGTCTGGCACCCCAAACTGCGTCAGATGACACCTGAGCGGGGCGCGACTATGCGGTGCTATATTAACATCGCCCATAAGGACACAGAGAAGAAAAACAATTTATATAATAATGTAGCAGAAAAAGCGGTAGCAATTCAAAATGAAACCTTTTTAATTATCAAGCTTGAATGAACCTATAATTTATTCATATAGTTAGGTAAATCCATCACTTCTGTCAACCGGAAACAGGAGTGAGGGTGTTGTGGACAAATATAAGCACTACTACTAAAGCGTCTCACATACAAGACCAAACGTTAGGTGCGCCATGTTGCGGGGATTCTGCTCGTCCACAGGAAACCAGGAACTCAGTGAATTGTGGTGTACCAAAAAACTCACCTCTGTACCCAGAACCCCCATCGGACTAGCATCAGTGTCTCATTCGTTCTCCGTACTACAGCGAAGCTACCAATGATTAGACAATCCAGAACAAGCCACTTAGGGTACTCTCATGTATGGTGGGAATCAAGAACACTATTTCGTTTCTATTCTCATATCAGTCCACAACGTGAGTAATCAGAGAAACAGAAAAGTTTAAAATGTTTATTTTTAACTACGTGCTCTAAGATGCAGTATTTTGGCTAACATAAGCAGGCAAACAATTAGAAATAAAACAATCAGCATTGTTACAATTCCATAAAACACAAAGGGAGAAATCATATTATAATGATAGTGGAAACAGGTCTTATAGCGCCTTGTGTACCACCCTCCCCTGGCTAGAAGCCAGTTTTATAATAATAGAAGGTCTCTAAGTTTGAATGGGGAACCCCATACCTCCAAGATCAGCTTAGGTTAATCACATCACAGGATCAGCAACGCTCTCTGTAGATGGAAAAGATTTCTCCAAGTGCCAGCATCATGTATGCAATGCAATATTAAAGGTACCGAGTCTCAGATATTTGCAGCTGTGTGCTTGTTGTGTCTAGAGCGTGGGCCGATCAACCGGAGTCAACAGCATACATTGTTATTTGACTTGGAAGCCTTCTGCACACAGTGTACAGACTGAGATCGCGGTGTGAGTCTAGAGATGTGAAAAACAGACCGTTCTCATGTGAAGAAAAAACAAGCAAGCAGTTTTACTTATAATAACAGTTACCTGTAGTGTCGTGTGCAAAAGCGGCAAGATGGCGTCTAACTTCTAATACGCTTATGCCAACAAAGCAATGTGTGCAAGCAGAACCCTGTCTTCACTACACCATCTCAGTCCCAGGCTTGGCAGGTCCCCAGCCCCACTCTCTCTCAGTCCCGACAGGGGATACGCCAGATATTACATCACTGATTACATGTGTGTCTTTCTGAAAAATAAATATTTGTAATATATGTATAGCTAAAGATTAAAGGAAGAAGACATGGGTAAATAGGTGTCTAAATACAGTGATGTAATATCTGACGTCATCAGCAGAGGATTGCGGTCGCGTGAGTTATAGTTGCCTGCACTAACTATAACGGGGGAATTTCATTGGTTTTTTACGAGGGAAATGTCCAGCTAACTATAACATGTGTGAAACCTATGGTTTTTTAAGTGAATATATATATGTGTGTGTGTCTGTGTGTGTGTATATATATATATATATATATTCACTGAAAAAACCATAGGTTTCAGGGGCGTTATAGTTAGCTGGACTTTTCACTCGTACAAAACAATTGAAATTCCCACGTTATAGTTAGTTCAGCTAACTATAACTCTCGCGCCCGCAATGCACTGCTGATGACATCTCAAATGACATCACTGATGACATCATCCAGTGAATGTGTGTTTTTCTGAAAATTACATATGTTTTATATATGTATATCTCAAGGTCGATGGAAGAATAAATGGGTGTATAAGTGTCTAAATGGATGATTTGTTTTTGAAAAATTGATTGTATAACTGACTGATTAAGTGTATCTTAGTGAATACATGGCTTAGTGAGTAATGTTTAAATATGTAAATATCTGTATCAGGTTCTCACTTTGTGTATAAGTGGCTGCATGGGTTGGTGAGTAGCTACATGAGTGTCTATATAGGTTATTAGTTGTTTTTTTGTGTATCAGTATGAGTGTCTGTATGGTTCGGTGGGGGGGTATTACGTAGTGCATAGGTGCATGAATGAGTGACTCACTGTTTGTATGGTTCGGTGGGGGTATTACGTAGTGCATAGGTGCATGAATGAGTGACTCACTGTTTGTATGTGTTGAAGACAGCATGTGTGCAGGACTGTATGGGTGGATGAGTTTGTGCATGGGTGGGTTAGTGAGTGAATGACTGTCTCAATAGAGTTTTTATGAGTAACTACATATATTTTAAACTAGTATATGTGACTATTGGTGTATATAAGTGAGTATATGTGAGAGTGAGAGATTGAAAGAGTTCCTGTAAGAATAAGTATGTGTCCCTATCCTCTGTTGTCTGAATCCATGGACTAGCCTCCTCCCTTCTGCCATGCATGGTCTGATGTGCTGCCACTGCCCTCCATTTAGCATGATGTACCAGTCCACTCCTCCTGCCCTCCATTGCCCAGTTCAATGGCCCATCATTGACCCCCTGCTTAACCTCTGTGCTTAGCTTGCTGCCCCTATTCTCCTTCCCCCTGCCCTACGATGTCTTTGTGCATGCCCCTGCTCCATCCTTTTTGCCCACCATGTTCCATGGACCTGCCACTCCTATCTACCCTGAGTGTTCTGTTGAGCTGCCACTCCCCTCCCACCTGCCTAGCATTGTCAGATGACTGTAACCTGTCCCTGCCACCTTCACCCTGCCTGTCCACATGCCATGCCCCTATACCCTTCCTCCTGTCCTCCATGGCCCATTTTACTGCCACACCCTTCTGCCCTCCCTGGTCTGTTGTGCTGCAACTGCTCCTCCTGCCTGCCCCGCGCGGTCTGTTGTGAGGCCCCTTCCCCTGAACTCTCTGGTCTGTGCCCAGGTCCTGACCCTCCCTTCTATCCTCCATGGTCCTTTGTGCATGCCCCTGCACCCTCCTTCTTGCCCATCATAGCCATTGTGCTGCCACTAACCCTCCCGCTTGCCATGCATGGTCTTCTGTGCTGCCATGGCCCCTCCCACCTTCCCTGTGTGGTCAGCTAGCTGCCCCTGACCCCCTCCCACCTTCCCTCCATGGTCTGTGTGTATGCCATCATAGTCTCATTGTTGCTCTCCATGGTGTGTCTTGTTTCTAGTGCCCATCCTGCCTGACCTCCATGGTCATCTTGCTGCTCCTGCCCTGCCCCCTTGCCCCCAGCCCTCTGTTTCCATGTGCAGACCCCTATTCCCTCCCTCCTTGCTTGTCTGTTCCATTGTAATGCCCCTGATCCATCCCTCTTGCCCTTTGTGGTCTGTTATGCTGCAGCTTTCTCTCCTGTCTGTCCATTATGG
>NC_140595.1:610662775-610675275 GCF_964204655.1 Triturus cristatus | reverse complement strand
GCAGTAAATGAGGAAATTAGGAAACTTCATAACAAATAAGTCTCCCAAGATGGCCACCAGAGACAAAAGAGCCCAAATGTAGCCCAAATATCACCCAGATGTAGCCCAAGTATAGCCCAATGACAGAATGTCCAAGAATGTTCTTAAAAACAACTAGAGCACTTACTGTCTTCATTATGACAAAAGTATGGCACACCTGAAGCCATCTTGATTGGAATAAACTGGTAACACTTAAAACATTTAATTTAAAAAGGAACACAATGAGGGGGTTCATTTTGCCATAGAAATTATGATTAATGCTGAAGAAAGAAAATGAGGGCACATTTTGAGTGACTTCTCAAATCCTCTTCTATTTCATTAAAAAATTCTGACATGCAGACTGAAACATGCACTTTTAATACCAGGAGCAGACTTCCATGGTGAACAGTAGTTTTACTACAGTGATCTAATGAGCAACTAGAGTGCTAACATTCAGAATTCATGGCAAATGTGTGACATATCTGAATACCTTCATGATGGAATCAAAGTAAAAAACTGAAAGCATTTCCTACTGAGGAGACTGCAGTACATGAGGAAATTAGGAAACTTCATAACAAATAAATCTCCCAAGATGGCCACCGGAGACAAAAGAGCCCAAATGTAGCCCAAAATCACCCAGATATAGCCCAAATATAGCCCAATGACAGAAGTGTGCAAAACACTTATTATTTTGTGTTTTTGCAGTGTTATATAGTGCAGACTTGTCAGGTATTGGAGTGCTTTACATGAGCATTGGTTACATCACACAAGAACAAATTCATTTTGGTTGTAGACATGGGGAGACTAAGTGATTTGACCAGAATCACAGAATGTCGAGCTGAAGCAGAAACTTCAACCTGGTTCCCCAGTTGCAAAGTCTGCAGTTCTGGAAGTAACACCACATCCTTTCCCCTAAGTGCAACATTTAATCAAGTTGTCAACTAGATAAAAAAACATAAAGATAACAAATAATTTAAAAGTGCTTTGTCGCTATTTGAAAACTCAGAAAATATGTCCTTATTTTAGTCTTTTAGAGCACTAACCATAATTTTGATGCCAATAAGACCCTCTCATATATGTAATTTCTAAAGGAATGCTCTAGGTATTACAGTTTTGATTACATCAAGATGATGTCAGGCGTTCCACACTTTTGTAATAAATATAGAATGTTAGCAATCTAGTTGTTCATTAGGATACTGTTGAGAGTCAGAGGCCAGGGGCACGGACTCTGAAAATTGAAGGCAGGTAGGAGGGTGCAAAGGCAACAATTTAACCACACTGAGCAGGCAGGAAGGGCTGTGGAAGCACAACAGACTATGGAGGGCAGTGGAAAGGGGGGCAGGGGCAACAAACCAACAATACAGGACTTGCAAGAGAGGCTGTTGGAGGGAAGATCTATTACGGGTCAAGGAAGCTAGGGGCGGTCCCCAGAGCCCCGGGAGCCACCACAGAACTGAGCAGGAGAGTGAGTCAGGGACAAAAGGGGCACCTTAATTTGAGCCGGGGTGCCTAGGAACGCTTGCTCCAAAAATGAAGAAAACAGACATATGAGACATGGAATTGGAGGCAGAATACAATGGCAGTTTAATGAGAAGATGCAACTTCAAAGAAACCGCAGAATAGAGACATAAAGTACAAAATACAGAATCCAGATAATCATACAGCTGTCATGATATTCTCTGTATCTCAATTAATGGACTGACAGAGAGAGAGAGAAAACACATCTATAAATGCATCATGAGAAACAAGTTACACCAAGGAAAATGTTACCTAGGGACACTCACATTTACTCTTAGAGCAAGCATTCCTGCAATTACAATACAACATCTTTTAAATGCAAAAGTAAAGAGAACAATGGTTAAACATAACATGACATTTCATATAGGTAAAATAGAATAAGATACTTCAAGCAAAGCAGAGCAAGACATTTTAAGCAAAGGAAGACAAGAGCTCCCAGTTCTTGGGGAAAACCTGCACAGCCTGTTAACCTACATACAGACGGCGAGGTTGTCCGTCGATATCTGTGGGTGCTCCCTTTTTATATCATTTTGTGGGCTCCTTTGCACGCTACATCTACCTACGTATGCTACCCAAAAGCTTCGTCTGCAGATTTTACCAGACATTTCGTCATTTACCCACTTAATGCTGACAATGGACTGGGTGAAAAGGTCAGTCTCTCAGGCCAATCGCTTATCGTAAGTTCCATAGAGCAAGCAGAAAATAATGGGTATTGTACGGGAATTCAATATATTCATGTATAAAATCTCCTCAGTTCTCCTAACTCGACGCTCTGCGGTTGCCACTTCCTTAAAAGCGGGAAACCTGCCCAGGAAGCAAGTACCAGTCCAGGATGCAGCCTACTGTATGTCGACAGCTTCAGGGGGATGTTGAACTTTGATACCGAGCACGGAGCACTCGGGTAGGGTGGGGGCTACTAGTTTGGATCAGAAAGCCTCGCAGACCTGCCTTCAGACTGCTATACACTAAAATTGCAGAGCTATGGTCAATTTAACAAAGAGGCCTACATATTGAACAGAAGGGCCTACACAGGGGTTTTATGCTGGCTGAGTGGTAAGGATGTCTCAGGATAATTATATAGCAACACAGGACCCGCTGGTCAATTTAATACGGCCTACAAATGCGGCTGGCAGGGCAAGGACAAGGGTCTCATACTTCAGGTGTGGACAGAACGGGCCAGGGGCCCCCTGTGATACAAAATCTACCCTCCTTCAAGGCTGTGGCAATGTAATAGACCATTGTGGGCAGAAGGAAGAGGCAATGGTAGTACAACCATACATGCCAACAGACCCGATTCAGCCGGGAAACGTCCAATGTTTTTAAGCTCAAATGGGCTTTATTTGATCGGTCTCCTGTCTACAATATCCTCTTTTTCAATGTAACTCAAAGGGGAAAATCAATACCCCAGTTTTTTTTCAAAATCTCCCTCTTACCAAGTTCAAAATGTTCGCAAGTATGGTACATTGGATCATGGAAGGAAATGGGATAGGGACATGGATTTGGATAACAGAGGACAGGAGAGACATGGAGAGGTGCACCAAACTGACCCTGCAGGGCAGGCATCAGGGTTTGCAGAAGCACAATACACCACACAGGGCATGCAGGACGGGAGTGCAGCACAACAATCCATAGAAAGCAAGAGGGAGGGGACAGGACCATGCACATGGACAACAGAGAACAGAGGGGCAAGAGGCAATGGTAGCTAGCTGACCATAATGGACAGACAGGAGAGAAGGCTGCAGCATAACAGACCATAAAGGGCAGGAGGGACGGATCAGGGGCATTACAATGGAACAGACAAGCCAGGAGGGAGGGAGTAGGGGTCTGCACATGTAAACAGAGGGCTGGGGGCAAGGGGGCAGGGCAGGACCAGCAAGATGGCCATGGAGGTCAGGCAGGATGGGCACTAGAAGCAAGACACAACATGAAGAGCAACAGTGAGACTGTGATGGCATACACACAGACCATGGAGGGAAGGTGGGAGGGGGTCAGGGGCAGCTAACTGACCACACAGGGAAGGTGGGAGGGGCCATGGCAGCACAGAAGACCATGCATGGCAAGTGGGAGGGTTAGTGGCAGCACAATGGCTATGATGGGCAAGAAGGAGGGTGCAGGGGCATGCACAAAGGACGATGGAGGTTAGAAGGGAGGGTCAGGACCTGTGCACAGACAAGAAAGTTCAGGGGAAGGGGCCTCACAACAGACCACACGGGGCAGGCAGAAGGAGCAGTTGCAGCACAACAGACCAGGGAGGGCAGAAGGGTGTGGCAGTACAATGGGCCATGTAGGACAGGAGGAAGAGGATAGAGGCATGGCATGTGGACAGGCAGGGTGGAGGTGGCAGGGACAGGTTACAGTAATCTGACAATGCTAGGCAGGTGGGAGGGGAGTGGCAGCTCAACAGAACACTCAGAGTAGATAGGAGTGGCAGGTCCATGGGACATGGTGGGCAAAAAGGATGGAGCAGGGGCATGCACAAAGACATCGGAGGGCAGGGGGAAGGAGAATAGGGGCAGCAAGCTAAGCACAGAGTTTAAGCAGGAGGTCAATGATGGGGCATAGAATTGGGCAATGGAGGGCAGGAGGAGTGGACTGGTACATCATACTAAATTGAGGGCAGTGGCAGCACATCAGACCATGCATGGCAGGAGGGAGGAGGCTAGTCCATGGATTCACACAACAGAGGATAGGGAGGAGGGGGATGGGGCAGCAAGCTAACTGTTCAGAGAAGGCGGGTATTAGAAACTTTATTGTTTTTAAAACATTTTGTCTGTGCAAACTACTTAAAATATGAACAAGTATGCAGCATAATCTCACTTTTATTCAGGAAGAAGAAGACGTTAGTGACTGTGACTCCGGGCTCACTTGGCAAAAACACCCCCTGACCCTCCACCCCCTATCGCAAAATGTAATGCCCGTGAAAAGGGTAGGTGAACACAGTGTTATATAGAACATAGTCCTGAGAGCACGATTGAAAATGAAAACTAGATATAGTGTATGGTATAAACTATGCACCAAAAAGTGTGATATAAGATGAACCAGGCGTGAAATATAATATGCAATACATTGTGCGCAATGACAGATTCATTGGAGAGCGCGAGATAGCACAGGCACTAGCGCGTGCTATGCGATATGCGCCTTGGAGTGTAATATGCACAGGGCAGTGTTGTGTAACCTAACTAGTCTCTAAAGTTGTAATATAAAATATGTGCTGGGGAGTGTAACGTTGCATATGCACTGTGACAAAGATATGGATCCCAAATTGTAATATGTATGGCATAGCACTGTGCGTTATAACATAGGCATCGAGGAAGGCACGTTAGATGGGGCAATATAACCCGTGCGAAGACAAGTGTGGCATGACATTTTCACGGGGTGGTGTTACAGTGCACATGGGCTAGAGAGTGTCATAGCATATGCACTAGCTAGTGGAATACAATACAGAGGTGTGTGGCACTCGGCAGGCAATGGTGGGTGTAACACAGCATTGGGCTCTGTCAGGAGCGCACTGTGACTCGCAAGTGATGTTCGTCCCCTTTCCAGAGAGTAAAATAAAAAGTATTACACATCCGGCAGTGGATGTGTGTTTTATTAACTGTGAGGGGGGTTTCTTGCATAGTTTTGGTCGAATTTTTGTCGAATCCCCTTTGAATGGCTTGGTGTGCATGTGTATTAAATGTGCCCGTCAATAGCTACCCATGTTTGTATAAATAAACGACAAGGGTGTCTACCGGGATTAGGCACGGTAGAGCATCAGACATGTCAGAGCTTCACTAGTGGTGTAAATACATTCCACGTGGATTAATTGCATGCATAGTCGCCTTTTAATGAATATCACGCAAATCGTCATGGTGATAGGTACGTACGGTTTGTCCAGCATGTCCTAGGTGTGTCTATAAATATATATTTTTTAAAAATAATAAAAAACAGTGGCCGGCCCTGGGGATTGGGGTCAAAAAAATATAATTAGGAGACAGGCCCTGGGGGATGGGGTCATCAGGGCCAAAAAAATAAGAATAAGAAGGGGAACCACACAGCCCCCCTTCTTAAAAAAATAAAATAAATAAAAGACTGGCATCGTGCCGGAGGCCATGCCCCCTCCATGCAGCACTCTGCAAACGCGCCCCCAACAGGCATCTCCAGTATGCGCCAGGGAGCTGCGCTGCAGACAGGTGTTCTGAGGCCAAGCCCCTTTTTACACCTCTCTGCAACGCAGCTCTGTGGCGCTTACTGGAGGTACCTAGTGGTCTAGTGTGACCCTAGGGACCCTTAGGATTCAAGGGGACTTAATCTCTCAACTTAGAACAGCCACAGGGCGCGTTTACACAGTGGTGAAGGGAGGGGACGGGGCCTGAGGTGACGTGTGCAAACACGCACCATGGCACGTTTTAAATTGGGGATATAATTTCCCTTCAATACTGAGGGCCCCTGGGGGCTAACTAGCCCACCAAGTGCTTCCAGTAAGCGCCACTGAGCTGCATTGCAGAGAGGTGGTCCAGGCCGTGCCACTTTTTACACCTCTCTGCAACGCAGCTCTGTGGCACTTACTGGAGGTACCTAGTGGGCTAGTTGGACCCTAGGGACCCTCAGGACTCAAATGAACTTAATCTCCCAACTAAAAACGGACACAGGGCGTGTTTACACAATGGTGAAAGGAGGGGACGGGGCCTGAGTTAACGTGTGCAAAAACGCCCTGTGGCCTGTTTTAAGAGGTAGTTTTAATCCCCATGCCCTATTATATACTAGGGGCTTATAGAGGAGGTAAGGCTAATCACAGGGGGACCCCAACGCATAATGTTCCCTAGTGTATGTAGGTGTTTTCACTGTATTCTAAGTGTCTTTTAACATAGCACTGGCTCTAGGACTGGTTAGTCAGACTCAGTTACCACCAGTATCCGTCTGAAAAAGTTGAGGGTACAGGATGATTTTGCAACAAGGCTTCTTTCTGCTCTTCTTTTTGTTCTTTCTGCACGTTATCCTTCTTCCTGCACTTATCTTCGTATTTGAGGACTTCTGTTGCTTCTTTCTGCACTTCTTTTGTTTCTTTCTGTGCATTTTTTCTTCTTTCTTCACATGTCCTATCTCTGTAGGCATAGTTAGAAATTAGCATTTAAAAAACCTTTGAAATTCACAGAAAAAACCATAGGTTTCAGGCACGTTATAGTTAGGAATTAGCATTTAAAAAACCTCAGAAATTCACTGAAAAAACCATAGGTTTCAGGGGTGTTATAGTTAGCTGGACTTTTCACTTGTACAAAACCATTGAAATTCCCCCGTTATAGTTAGTTCAGCTAACTATAACTCGCGCGCCCGCAATGCACTGCTGATGACGTCCCATATTACATCACTCATGACATGGTCAGTGACATCACTCATGACATCACTGATGACATCTCAAATGACATCACTGATGACATCATCCTTGTGATAGAGTGGCAGACCTCCTCTCACCCTAATATAACCTTTGATACACACATTCAAAAATAGAGACTAAAATTTTCAAAACAATGGACATACCAATACCAGTTACAACAACCTCTTCAGTAATTCTAAGATCCACATACACATCCACTCATTCACCAACAGTCCTATACAGTCACTCATACATGTACTCACTCATCATATGTACTCATACACCTATACATCCTGTTACACAATGCCACTCATCCATAGAGTTACTCACACACATAGTCACTCATGCTAATAAAGAATCAAACATACATTTACTTGCATATACAGTTATACACACACCACCATACTTACTTCTACGGAAACTTACACATACTTAGTCTTTTAAACAATCACTTATAGAAACACATACTTATTCATACAGGAACTCTTTCAATCTCTCACTCTCACATATACTCACATTTATACACCAATAGTCACATATACTAGTTTAAAACATATGTAGTTACTCATAAAGACACTATTGAGACAGTCATTCACTCACTAACACACCCATACACACACTCATCCACCCATACAGTCCTGCACACATGCTGTGTTCAACCCATACAAACAGTGAGTCACTCATTCATGCACCTATGCACTACGTAATACCCCCCACCGAACCATGCAGACACTCAGACTGATACTCAAAAAACCAACTAATAACCTATATAGACACCCATGTAGCTACTCACCAACCCATGCAGCCACTTATACACAAAGTGAGAGACTGATACAGATATTTACATATTTAAACATTACTCACTAAGCCATGTATTCACTATGATACACTTAATCAGTCAGTTACACAATCAATTTTTCAAAAACAAATCATCCATTTAGAAACTTATATACCCATTTATTCTTCCATCGACCTTGAGATATACATATATAAAACATATTTAATTTTCAGAAAAACACACATTCACTGGATGATGTCATCAGTGATGTCATCAGTGATGTCATTTGAGATGTCATCAGTGATGTCATGAGTGATGTCACTGACCATGTCATGAGTGATGTAATATGTGACGTCATCAGCAGTGCATTGCGGGCGCGCGAGTTATAGTTAGCTGAACTAACTATAACGGGGGAATTTCAATGGTTTTGTACAAGTGAAAAGTCCAGCTAACTATAACACCCCTGAAACCTATGGTTTTTTCAGTGAATATATAAGAAAATATACTCTATAAAATTATAAGACTTAGTTCATTTGAGATTTTTTGAAAATTGCATTTCTTTTTCTTTATACAATCAGTCACTATTTCCTAATATGCTTTTAGGATAAATAGAAAATTCCAGATATCAGTTGTGATATATTATGAATTGCCTTAATTTTTCTTTTATAGAGTCAGTCACAATGTCCATTTGCAACGGAGTATCGGGCAAGTGCCCAAAAATTCAGTCATATTCAATCCATGATTCCTTAAAATAGAAACAGATTCAATTTAGACAGAGTCATTATTAATAAAGTGCAAGTGCATTACAGTACATCTGATTTATAGTGCAAAATTCTTAATTTCTGTGCAAAATAGCATTTCTATTAAAAAAAGAGATTTTTTATGAAAGGATGTTACAGGTTAAAATATTTATAAAATTTTCTAAATGTATAAAAATGATGAATTAGTGCCTATAATAGTCAATATAAGTATAATCATTATCATAGTATAACTCCACGGAGTTGTAAGGGACATAAGTATTTATGAATCAATAAATAATTCTGCTAGTGCAGATATTTATATGTTCCAATTCCGTTTTGTTATAGGCACATACATTAACATTTAGAAAAAAAGATTTTTATTTTAAATTATCATCAACTGGATCAGTGTACCACTTTAGTTTTTCATAATGATACATACTTATTATTGAATCAATTGGAACCAATGTGTGACCTATATGTTGTTTCTAGGTGTTTACTATTTGGTGTTAAAAATGTTTTTATTAAAAAATATTTGCTAAAATTCAAGTCAGGAAATGGATCATTGAACAAATTGGGTCATTACAAGAAATATTTCTTCATATCAAATGTACATGCAAATCCTCCTCAATATTTAAACCATTCGGGATTTTGGTATTAAATAAGAGTATGTACTTAGACTCTTATTTGCGCAACTTTTTCTCTCTATCGCCACCTCTCAGATTTTTAGGGATTTGATCTATTGCAAAATAAATCAGGTCATTTAAGTTCCCCTTATTTACTTCATTAATGTGGCGAGCTACCACATAATTTTTATCGTTATTTTTCACTGCTCTCAAATGTTGGAGTATACGAATATGAACCATATGTATGGTGCTCCCAACATACAATTTCGGGCATGAGCATTGTAGTACATAAACAACATATTCACTTTTGCAATTCAGTGAGGTTCTTATCTTCCATGGCTTACTCAACAGAGGAGATACTATTTGTCTTTCATTTTTACCATGTTTACAGGCCTTGCACTTAAAGCATTTGTGAAAACCTGGGGTGGTTTGTAACCAGTTTTTACCTCCCTTTTCCACACTTGGACTGATTTTAAATAAATCCTCTCTCATAGACCTTGCTTTATTAAAGGTTATCATAGGCCTTCTTGATACAATGTCATGTAATACCTGATCATGTTTGATCAGGTGCCAGTGCCTACACAAGCTATCTCTCACATTAGCCTGGTAGGCACTGTACCCCGTAATCATTCTGATCTGGTCTTGTGTTTGTTTTTTCTTTTCAATTACCTTCACTTCATCTGGTTTTAATAGTGTTTCTCTACATATCTTGTTTACTTTTTCTTTAGCCTAATTCAAAATTTTAGGAGTGTATCCTCGTTGTAGAAATCTCCTAGTTAGGGCTCCCTGAGCTTCTACCAGAGATTCTGTGTCACTACAATTACGTTTCATCCTTAGATTTTCCGCATAAGGGATACTCATTATAAGGCTTGGAGGATGAAAGCTCTCTGCATGCAATATCGTATTGCCTGCAGTTGGCTTACGATATGTTCGTGTGTGTATTTTGCCTTGAGAGATAAATACCTCCAAATCTAAATAAGTGACACTCGTATTGCTTATGTGCTCAGTAAATTTCAAATTAAGATTATTTACGTTGATTCGGTCAATGAACTCATGTGCCGATTCACTGGAGCCGTCCCATATTATAAATAGATCGTCTATGAAACGTATCCACTTAATTACATGGGTGTCCCACTCAATGTTGTATTCAACCTTGAGCACCTGCTCCTCCCACCAGCCCATATGCAAATTAGCATAGCTGGGGGCGAAGCAGGTGCCCATCGCAGTTCCTTGTAACTGCCTGTAGGTGTCGCCACCAAACAGGAAATGGTTATTGCTGAGACATAGTCTGCACATTTCAATCAGCATGTTCGTGTGTTGATACATGTTGATGGGTCTTTGATTTAAAAAGTGTCTAACTGCCCTTATGCCATCATCATGGGAGATACTAGTATACAAACTGACCACATCTAAAGTGATCAATAAATATGACTCACTCCATTTTAAGTTCGCTATACTGTTCAAAAAATCCCTTGTATCTTGTATGTATGCGGGTAGTGCCCTCACAAAGGTCTGTAAAAACAAATCAAGATATCTGGAGGTTGGTTCAAATAAGCTACCAATCGCTGAAATAATAGGTCTCCCTGGGGGTGTATCTTTGTTCTTGTGGACCTTTGGAATCAAATATAAAATCGGTACCACCGGATTGTCAACTTTCAGAAATAGAAACTCTGTCTTACTGATTAGGCCTAGATCTCGCCATCTGGTCAATTCCTTTACATATTTGAGTTTAATCTCAATTAGGTTACTTTGTGGGACTTTCAGATAGCATTCTTTATCGTTAAGCTGTGTCATGGCTTCACTGTTGTATGCATCTAACGACCACAAGACAAGGTTTCCTCCCTTGTCTGCCTGTCTTACCACAATATCTTGTCTATTTTGAACCTTAGTTATCACAGCCTGATACCTTTTTTCAAACAGACTTTCTTTCTTAAAAAATTCTTTGCTAGAAAGTACCGATAGTTGCTTCAAATCCTTCACCACCAGTTCAGAGAACATATCAATCGCATCTTTTGGGGTGTTAGGTATGAACGTGGATTTTGTTTTAAAAGTTGTAGTTGGTCTATCAAATACATTCAAACAAAATACGTCATCAGTTTGACTAATTGAATCTACCACATCCAACCCTTCTGTTTCCCTTATCAATTGTTGACATGCAAATTGTACTTCCATATCACCGACCTCCAAATTGACTGGATCCTCACTTGGCATTTCCATATTATCTTTGCGAGTAATACTATATATATATATATATACACATACACACACACACATATATATTCACTGAAAAAACCATAGGTTTCACACATGTTATAGTTAGCGGAAATTTTACTGATAAAAAAACAATGAAATTCCCCCGTTATAGTTAGTGCAGGCAACTATAACTCACGCGACCGCAATCCTCTACTGTATTTAGACACTTATTTGCCCATGTCTTCTTCCATACATTTTTAGCTATACATATATTACAAATATTTTTTTTTCATAAAGACACATATGTCATCAGCAGAAGATTGCGGTCGCGTGAGTTATAGTTGCCTGCACTAACTATAACGGGGGAATTTCATTGTTTTTTTATCAGTAAAATTTCCGCTAACTATAACATGTGTGAAACCTATGGTTTTTTCAGTGAATTTGCAAGGTTTTTTAAATGCTAATTCCTAACTATAACGTGTGTGAAACCTATGGTTTTTTCAGTGAATTTGTACGTTTTTTTAAAATGCTAAGTTACTTTACGCCATTCGTGGCGTGCGCGCCCACTTAACGCAGTTCGTTCCGTGCGCGCATGGTGCGCTTCGCGCACCGTGCGCGCACAGTGAGCACGCGGTGCGCTTTGCGCACCGCGCGCCCACTTTACGCAGTTACTGCCGTGCACGCAGGGTGGGCACGCGGTGCGCTATGCGCACCGCGTGCCCACGTTACGCTAGATGGGCCATGGACGCACGATGCGCCTCGCGCACCGTGCGCACATGGAGGACATATGATGCACTTCGTTTTGAAAGGTAATATTTTAATTTTTCGTATATTTTATAAGCCATGCACAAATGGTGCCCTTCGGGCACCATTTGCACACGGGGTGGAGAGAGTGTGGATAATTTTTTTTTTTATTATTATTTTTTTTAATATTTTAGTTTATCTCATCTCTAATAAGCCATGCACAATTGGTGCCCTGCGGGCAACAATTGCACACGGGGTGGAGAGAGTGTGGATAATTTTTTTTTTTTTTTAATTTTTTACTGTACGCGTACGGTAAGCGTAATCGGCGAAATTACCGAAAAAATAAAAATTCCGTTTTTGGCCTTGGGGGATCTTTGGGGACTCCCTCAACATGGCTATGTGTGTGGGAGCTGTCTAAACAGCCCCTTTACATGTTTTTGGGCTTTATATTTTAAAAATCACTCTCAGTGCGAGAGAGAAAATGGCGGCCGCCGCTTCCTGCAGGAAACTATAACTCACGCGACCGCAATCTT